>NC_138869.1:109574601-109579775 GCF_965194805.1 Balaenoptera borealis | reverse complement strand
ACCCGTACCCGTACCCTAACCCGTACCCTAACCCGTACCCTAACCCTAACCCGTACCCTAACCCGTACCCGTACCCTAACCCGTACCCGTACCCTAACCCGTACCCTAACCCGTACCCTAACCCGTACCCTAACCCGTACCCTAACCCGTACCCTAACCCTAACCCGTACCCTAACCCGTACCCTAACCCTAACCCGTACCCTAACCCTAACCCTAACCCGTACCCTAACCCTAACCCTAACCCGTACCCTAACCCTAACCCTAACCCGTACCCTAACCCTAACCCGTACCCTAACCCTAACCCGTACCCTAACCCTAACCCTAACCCTAACCCTAACCCGTACCCTAACCCTAACCCGTACCCTAACCCTAAAACCCTAACCCTAACCCTAACCCTAACCCGTACCCTAACCCTAACCCGTACCCTAACCCTAACCCGTACCCTAACCCTAACCCGTACCCTAACCCTAACCCTAACCCTAACCCTAACCCTAACCCTAACCCGTACCCTAACCCTAACCCGTACCCTAACCCTAACCCGTACCCTAACCCTAACCCGTACCCTAACCCGTACCCTAACCCGTACCCTAACCCGTACCCTAACCCGTACCCTAACCCTAACCCTAACCCTAACCCTAACCCGTACCCTAACCCGTACCCTAACCCGTACCCTAACCCGTACCCTAACCCGTACCCTAACCCTAACCCTAACCCTAACCCGTACCCTAACCCTAACCCGTACCCTAACCCGTACCCTAACCCGTACCCTAACCCTAACCCGTACCCTAACCCTAACCCGTACCCTAACCCGTACCCTAACCCTAACCCTAACCCGTACCCTAACCCTAAACCCTAACCCGTACCCTAACCCTAACCCGTACCCTAACCCGTACCCTAACCCGTACCCTAACCCGTACCCTAACCCTAACCCGTACCCTAACCCGTACCCTAACCCGTACCCTAACCCTAACCCGTACCCTAACCCGTACCCTAACCCTAACCCGTACCCTAACCCGTACCCTAACCCGTACCCTAACCCGTACCCTAACCCGTACCCTAACCCGTACCCTAACCCTAACCCGTACCCTAACCCGTACCCTAACCCGTACCCTAACCCTAACCCGTACCCTAACCCGTACCCTAACCCTAACCCGTACCCTAACCCGTACCCTAACCCGTACCCTAACCCGTACCCTAACCCGTACCCTAACCCGTACCCTAACCCTAACCCGTACCCTAACCCGTACCCTAACCCGTACCCTAACCCGTACCCTAACCCTAACCCGTACCCTAACCCGTACCCTAACCCTAACCCGTACCCTAACCCGTACCCTAACCCGTACCCTAACCCTAACCCGTACCCTAACCCGTACCCTAACCCGTACCCTAACCCGTACCCTAACCCGTACCCTAACCCGTACCCTAACCCGTACCCTAACCCGTACCCTAACCCTAACCCTAACCCTAACCCGTACCCTAACCCTAACCCTAACTAACCGTACCCTAACCCTAACCCGTACCCTAACCCGTACCCTAACCCGTACCCTAACCCTAACCCGTACCCTAACCCGTACCCTAACCCGTACCCTAACCCTAACCCGTACCCTAACCCGTACCCTAACCCGTACCCTAACCCGTACCCTAACCCGTACCCTAACCCGTACCCTAACCCGTACCCTAACCCTAACCCGTACCCTAACCCGTACCCTAACCCGTACCCTAACCCGTACCCTAACCCGTACCCTAACCCGTACCCTAACCCGTACCCTAACCCCTAACCCGTACCCTAACCCGTACCCTAACCCGTACCCTAACCCGTACCCTAACCCGTACCCTAACCCGTACCCTAACCCTAACCCGTACCCTAACCCGTACCCTAACCCGTACCCTAACCCTAACCCGTACCCTAACCCTAACCCGTACCCTAACCCTAACCCGTACCCTAACCCGTACCCTAACCCTAACCCGTACCCTAACCCTAACCCGTACCCTAACCCGTACCCTAACCCTAACCCGTACCCTAACCCGTACCCTAACCCTAACCCGTACCCTAACCCGTACCCTAACCCTAACCCTAACCCTAACCCGTACCCTAACCCTAACCCTAACCCTAACCCGTACCCTAACCCTAACCCGTACCCTAACCCTAACCCGTACCCTAACCCTAACCCTAACCCTAACCCTAACCCTAACCCGTACCCTAACCCTAACCCTAACCCTAACCCTAACCCTAACCCTAACCCTAACCCGTACCCTAACCCTAACCCGTACCCTAACCCTAACCCGTACCCTAACCCCTAACCCTAACCCGTACCCTAACCCTAACCCGTACCCTAACCCTAACCCTAACCCGTACCCTAACCCTAACCCGTACCCTAACCCTAACCCGTACCCTAACCCTAACCCGTACCCTAACCCTAACCCGTACCCTAACCCGTAACCCTAACCCTAACCCGTAACCCTAACCCTAACCCTAACCCGTACCCTAACCCTAACCCTAACCCGTACCCTAACCCTAACCCGTACCCTAACCCTAACCCGTACCCTAACCCGTACCACCTAACCCGTACCCTAACCCGTACCCTAACCCCTAACCCGTACCCTAACCCTAACCCGTACCCTAACCCTAACCGTACCCTAACCCTAACCCGTACCCTAACCCTAACCCGTACCCTAACCCTAACCCGTACCCTAACCCTAACCCGTACCCTAACCCTAACCCGTACCCTAACCCTAACCCGTACCCTAACCCTAACCCGTACCCTAACCCTAACCCTAACCCGTACCCTAACCCTAACCCGTACCCTAACCCTAACCCGTACCCTAACCCTAACCCGTACCCTAACCCTAACCCGTACCCTAACCCTAACCCTAACCCTAACCCTAACCCTAACCCTAACCCTAACCCTAACCCTAACCCTACCCTAACCCTAACCCGTACCCTAACCCGTACCCTAACCCTAACCCGTACCCTAACCCTAACCCGTACCCTAACCCTAACCCGTACCCTAACCCTAACCCTAACCCGTACCCTAACCCGTACCCTAACCCGTACCCTAACCCTAACCCTAACACGTACCCTAACCCTAACCCTAACCCGTACCCTAACCCTAACCCTAACCCGTACCCTAACCCTAACCCTAACCCGTACCCTAACCCTAAAACCCTAACCCTAACCCTAACCCGTACCCTAACCCGTACCCTAACCCGTACCCTAACCCGTACCCTAACCCGTACCCTAACCCTAACCCTAACCCTAACCCGTACCCTAACCCGTACCCTAACCCGTACCCTAACCCGTACCCTAACCCGTACCCTAACCCGTACCCTAACCCGTACCCTAACCCTAACCCTAACCCTAACCCTAACCCTAACCCGTACCCTAACCCGTACCCTAACCCGTACCCTAACCCGTACCCTAACCCGTACCCTAACCCGTACCCTAACCCGTACCCTAACCCTAACCCTAACCCTAACCCTAACCCTAACCCGTACCCTAACCCGTACCCTAACCCGTACCCTAACCCGTACCCTAACCCGTACCCTAACCCGTACCCTAACCCTAACCCTAACCCTAACCCGTACCCTAACCCTAACCCTAACCCTAACCCGTACCCTAACCCGTACCCTAACCCGTACCCTAACCCGTACCCTAACCCTAACCCTAACCCTAACCCGTACCCTAACCCTAACCCTAACCCTAACCCGTACCCTAACCCGTACCCTAACCCGTACCCTAACCCGTACCCTAACCCGTACCCTAACCCGTACCCTAACCCGTACCCTAACCCGTACCCTAACCCTAACCCGTACCCTAACCCTAACCCTAACCCTAACCCTAACCCGTACCCTAACCCTAACCCTAACCCTAACCCTAACCCTAACCCTAACCCTAACCCTAACCCTAACCCTAACCCTAACCCGTACCCTAACCCTAACCCGTACCCTAACCCTAACCCGTACCCTAACCCTAACCCGTACCCTAACCCTAACCCTAACCCTACCCTAACCCTAACCCGTACCCTAACCCTAACCCGTACCCTAACCCGTACCCTAACCCGTACCCTAACCCGTACCCTAACCCGTACCCTAACCCGTACCCTAACCCGTACCCGTACCCTAACCCGTACCCTAACCCTAACCCGTACCCTAACCCGTACCCTAACCCTAACCCGTACCCTAACCCGTACCCTAACCCGTACCCTAACCCTAACCCGTACCCTAACCCGTACCCTAACCCTAACCCTAACCCGTACCCTAACCCTAACCCTAACCCTAACCCTAACCCGTACCCTAACCCGTACCCTAACCCGTACCCTAACCCTAACCCTAACCCGTACCCTAACCCGTACCCTAACCCTAACCCTAACCCGTACCCTAACCCGTACCCTAACCCTAACCCGTACCCTAACCCGTACCCTAACCCTAACCCGTACCCTAACCCTAACCCTAACCCTAACCCGTACCCTAACCCGTACCCTAACCCGTACCCTAACCCGTACCCTAACCCTAACCCTAACCCGTACCCTAACCCGTACCCTAACCCGTACCCTAACCCGTACCCTAACCCGTACCCTAACCCTAACCCGTACCCTAACCCTAACCCGTACCCTAACCCTAACCCGTACCCTAACCCTAACCCGTACCCTAACCCTAACCCTAACCCGTACCCTAACCCTAACCCGTACCCTAACCCGTACCCTAACCCTAACCCGTACCCTAACCCGTACCCTAACCCTAACCCTAACCCGTACCCTAACCCGTACCCTAACCCTAACCCTAACCCTAACCCTAACCCTAACCCTAACCCTAACCCGTACCCTAACCCGTACCCTAACCCGTACCCTAACCCTAACCCTAACCCGTACCCTAACCCTAACCCGTACCCTAACCCGTACCCTAACCCTAACCCGTACCCCTAACCCTAACCCGTACCCTAACCCTAACCCGTACCCTAACCCTAACCCGTACCCTAACCCTAACCCGTACCCTAACCCTAACCCGTACCCTAACCCGTACCCTAACCCTAACCCGTACCCTAACCCGTACCCTAACCCTAACCCGTACCCTAACCCGTACCCTAACCCTAACCCGTACCCTAACCCTAACCCGTACCCTAACCCTAACCCGTACCCTAACCCTAACCCGTACCCTAACCCGTACCCTAACCCTAA